>NC_039364.1:40476058-40513251 GCF_003573695.1 Papaver somniferum
GTTGTAGATTGTAAACAAAATAAATAATCAAAGCAAATAAAATTTTATTGTAATCAATAGAGAGAGATATGATCGAGGAATCCTTCTTCGTATATAAAACGTCAATGAGTTAATATATTCATATATTCTTCATTAATCATAGATTATAACTAACCATAGAAAAGCAGCTAGAGCAGTGTTATTCTCTATAGTCCTTTGGTCACTGGGTACCGAAGCGCTCGAATACCAGATTCTATTCGTCCAAACCACCAAGTAGTAGCGCACTCAAGGTGTAGCTTGTCGAATGCTTTATGTTTTGTGACTTAGGTTAATCCTAGTAGTTAGACTCTTAGCGCAAGGTCCACTTTCTAGTGTTGTTTCTACACGTGATTGCTCCAAAGAATCCCTCTGTAAGGTTTCACGTTTTCTACTTATGTAAGGATTATTCAACAATTACACGGATATCCTAACCCTTTACTAGCTTTATATTAATCAATAAACTGATTTAGTTGGCCACCTAGAACAATCAATCAATCAATCATAATATATGTTCATAGTAGAAACAAACGATAATCATATGAAAAAATCAAAATAGATTCATATATTAAATCAAATCAAGTTTAGAACTTAGAATTCATCCTCAATCAATAGGTGTTTATCTACTCATGTATGTAGAAGCATCCATGATATACATATGAGAAAAGTAAGAGATAACGTTACGATTGATAATCACTTCGTGTGATGTTTCTTCTCTCCAAACCCTAACAATTTAGTGACCTAATGATATGATATCATTTTACATAACCTAACACCTTTTTATAGGTTTACATTGCTTGGCCTTCACGTATTTAGTTTGGTTTAGGAACCCGACCCAAAAATATGACCTAACGACTCCAAACAGGCCCTTAGGCCTTCCAAAGTGTAAATGCACGTTTCATACTACCTAAGTTTGTGAACCCAGTACGCAAACTTCAAATTCCAGCAGAAATTTTCGGAATTAAGTCTGCGAACCCGGTATGCGAACCTAGTTCGCGGACTTCACTGTCTTCGGTATTCAATAAAAACTGTTTTGGCCACAACTTCTTCATCCGAACTCGGAATGACCTCATTCTTTTTGAATTCTTTTTATCTTTCAATTCTATTCAATATGATGATGAGAAATCCTTAATTTGAATGAATTAAGATCGGTATTTGGCCCTTCTCTTGATTTTTGAGCGTTTTGCTCCTTTTCGTCGCACTTCTTCCAATTCTCTTGGACTTGGGCGGTTGGATACTTGAGATACTTCTCTTCTTAGCTCTTTTCAGAAATTTGTAGGTCCTTTTTGGATGATTCACCTAATAGAGACAAATAAGAGAAAACAAGAGTAATAATACGAATATATGCAAGAATAATAGCTAAAATAAGTATGGAATGGACACTAAAATCATTTGAATTATGAACTTATCATGTACCATGTGGAATCACCATGAAGAAAATTCTAGTTTTGATTGTTTCTCTGTCCATTCCATCAAGAATGATTATTTTAACTTGATGAACAAGAGTCTTCTTAAGATCAGTAAGAACATGAGCTTGGTACTCCCCTTGTGAGTTTAGAGGACCAATAAGAGTGAAAACTCTTCCCACTTTTTCAGCAACTTGCTTAGCAACACAACCTTTCTCACCAAATAACCTCTAAGTTCAAAGTTGATCTAGAAATCTTGAGAATCAAGGTCAATATCCCCAATTCTAGTTTCACTGCTCCACATGCGCATAGTAAGAAGCTTCCCATGAAATCTGTTTGGATGGAGTAGGTAGTTGTAGCAAAGTCACTTGC
Organism: Papaver somniferum; assembly: GCF_003573695.1. NCBI lineage: Eukaryota > Viridiplantae > Streptophyta > Magnoliopsida > Ranunculales > Papaveraceae > Papaver > Papaver somniferum. The sequence continues at coordinate 40,477,852 of NC_039364.1, forward strand.
ATTAGAGAATCTGATGATAAATTTTTTTGGATTGGCTGTCTTTTTGATGATAAGACTTCCTGTTGGAGACCAAGCCATGTTGAGTGCGTAAGCCATTTCACCAGTTGTAAGACCTCTTGGATCCTCACGTCTCTTTATTTCCTTAAAAAGCTTGACTATCACCCTTGGAAATTTTCCTTTTTCAATTTCCTTAGCAACATCTCTGAGGAACTCCACATAATATCTGAAAGAGTATGATAAAGGTTTAGTTTGATCCTCAAGGACCTCATTAAGATGAGCAATGTAATTTCTAGTTGGAACATCAGACATTTTCCAGAAACTAGAAAGAACTAAAACTGAAGAATGTTTACTATGAGTGTTTTGAAACTTTGAAGAAAGTGTTTTGTATCTGTTTTTTTATTTGTGAGTTATGAGACTAAGGATATTGGTATGAGGGTTTATATAGGCTATTCTGTAAAGATTTCTGTGAGTGTTGCAACCTACATTTGTGAATGACACTTGTAAGCAGTGGGGGAAGGAAGTCAGAGAATAATTACTCATGTAGATTTTGTCCTTGCATGTTGATTTAGAACTGCTTCTCCTGACTATGTGTGACACTTGTAACTTGGCCTGGGTTGTTAGTGATTGTACCTTACTATAATAAGAATGCAAAAATTTTATAACACTGCTCATTCTCAAGTAATCTTCCACTTATAAAAAATAGTCGTTAATACCAAAGTAATGAGAACTCTTATCAATGACATATGATGCTAGGCTGATGCTGTAAACTTTTACATGAGTGATCCCCAAGGAAGTTTTAATGTTGATAGAAATGATTACAATTCTACCAACAGACCCATTTCTTGGCTTAGCATTTTTGTCTATTTCTAAAAAGAGAGAGACTTTACTTGGGCTCCAGATAAACAACCCTTCCTGCATATTGGGTTTTCCATTGCACTGTAGATCCATCAGTTTTCTCGTTACCGAGCAATTGACCTGAGATGGTCTCCATCGAGATTTTGCTCCAACAGCACTTCCCCTGAAAGACAAGGAAAGCAAACAACAGATGATGATGAACTTAGTAATAACTGTAATCATAATGAATTGAAATTAAAAAGAAATAAATTAGGTTACAATTTATTTGAAAAACTGATAAACTGAAGGAAAAACAAGAAGACAACTGGAAAGGATAAAACCAAAATCGATTAGAAAACTTTTCAAAAAGACCAGACAAATAAAATACCAAAGGATTGGTTGGAAGAAATTGATCGGAAAAAGGGAAATCCCTAATTTTCCTAAGGGACAGCAGGAAATAATTTAATTTTAAATAAAGAAACGACAAAGGCAGGGATACAAATTAAGAACAAAGAGGATTAAAATCAAATTTCAAACACAGTTGAAAGATTTAAAGAAAGATCGAAAATTCATGGAAGAATTCGCAGAAGATGAGACTGGGTTGACTCGGTTTTATCGCCGATCCTCAGAGCCCTTCCTGATAGTCTTCTTCTTTTATCTTCCTTGTCATTGTTTTAGAGAAATAAACTTCTCTACTGATTCATTGGATAAGAGAGGTGCTGAATTAGGAGATGGTGAAAGGTTAATCCATATGGGGATGCCTCATTTATTGAAGCGTACTGAGATGCCAGATGTTGCTTATTACAGATTCAACAAGTAAAAAATGGTTCTGTCTTGGTGTTTAGTATGTTTGCTTGTAATGTTTTAAGTCAGTTTTTTTCTTTGATTTTAGTCTTGTAATTTTTTATTTGCTTTGACATTTTTGTCCTTCAATTAATATAAACAGTTTGATTCAGAAAAAAAGAAAAAGAACAAAAAAGCGAAAAGAATAATATTTTATTATTGTTTATCTTAAGTTGTTTGAGATTTTACTTGAAGGGTATTCTGAGTTGCCAAACTCAAGTTGAGCATCTAGTACATATGATAATAGTGTGGTGCTTTATCCTGGATGCATATGTCATGCGAGCGCTATATCATTACTCTTGAGTATAGCTGGATGCTAATGTCTTAAAGACATCATGTTGAACACGTGACTCACTCTGTTTTTTCAAAGTTTTGCTTTGTTGCGGAGATTTGGGGAGCTCATTCGTTTCGTCAAATCGATTTTTCCTGACTTAAAAATGATAATCTCTTATACGTGTTAGTTTAATATCACATTGCTGATGAATAATGGGATGTTGAATCGGTTTTGTTATATATTTTTTGTGTTATATCAATCGATATAAATCACATGATTGGTTAGTAATTGTGTATTATAAATTTATACGGTGATTTCTATATCATTTTGAATATGTTACCTTTTGTTGGAAGTATGAGAAATATAAAAACTAGTATATCATAGTTATACAGGTAGTGAGGTATAAAGTATTGTTAGAGCATTGCTTGGTTGAACCCGCCAAGCTTTGGCATGTAAAGGTTGGCTGTCATATATTTGTTTCAAAATTCAAAGTCGCTTGATTAGATGACTAGAGTCAACTTCTTTAGATTATACTAGGAAAACCTCTAAAAGTTGATACATATAAGTATTACTCTGAAGACCTGAAGAATCCAAAGATGTATTGATATCAACGAAGACATCATCCTTCTAGTTGAGGTTAGTAATACAAAGACTTGACTTGGTTCAAGTTCTATCGTTACTTTCAAGTCGTTTAGATTGGAAATTTAACATGCGAAGTTATATATATGAAACTCTAGTATTAGACACTTGATCCTATTATTGTGATCAAAGCGTCAAAGAAGAATATACAAGTTGTTTCACAACTTAGGTATATCGAAATACGAAGTTTAACACTTATCTTTTGAATTTCGTAATTACGACATAGACATTATTTTATTTTTTCTGAATCATGAAAATTTATTACTGAAAATTATCAACAGTTTACAAAAAGGAAACTAAAACTCAAAGCAAAAAGAGATAAAAGCCTCACAAACTACCTGCACAACTCTCATGTTAAAATATGAAGTATACATCCACCTCATTCTCCATCCTCCCAAGGCACCAAGGCTTTTCCTCATAGTATATAACCTCACCTCTGTTGAGAGATACACCTTTCTTAGCCATTTTGTCAGCAGAAAAATTAACTTCCTTGTATGAATGTCTAAAGCTAATGCTAGGAATTCCCTGTTTAATCTTTATCCACCCTTGCAGACCAATCCATGGAATTTTGTTATTCATAAAAGCTATCAGCACGGCTTTTGAGTCTAGGCAGAAGCATACCTCAAGATATTTATTTTTAATAGCCCATTCACCAGCTATAATTAGGGCCATCACTTCAGCCAAATAATTGGTAGCTACCCCCAAACCTCCTGAAGCAACACATATACAATTACCACCACTATTTCTGGCTACAAACCCAATCCTGCTTTTCCTGGGTTTCCTTTAGAAGCACCATCACAACATATAAGAACTTGATTGCAGACTGGAAGCTTCAAAAAACATTGCTTAGCTAGAATGGTGGTAACTTTAATTCCTAAAATACCAAAGAACAACAATATTTGGAGATCATACATGCTACCTTCCATTATCCCTTTCATTCTCACATTGCATTCTTTTGTGAATTTCAAATTTCTTTGTTTAAATCTTTCAACATCTAGTTTTTCTCCTTCATATATAACCTTGTTTTTTGTGTGCATAATTCCAGCATTGTATTGAAAGCACTGTTTAACCACACCTCTTTAATAGTTGTACTCTTCCCTTTGGCATTTTTTAATACTTATTTAAACTTGGATGGGATTGTACATTGAAATATTGCACTCAACCAGTGCCAGATAGCTTCACTAAATGTACAGTTCCATAGTATACGCTCTAGGTTGTCTTGATTGTTATTACATAGATAGAAATTCGATACTGTAGAAAAAACTTTTTTTTCCTAACAACTTCCTCAATAGAACAAGCACCTCTTAAGATTTTCCACAAATTAGCATATGTATAAGGTTGAACACAAAGATGCCAAACCTGTTTAACCCAAGGAACCACATGATGCTTTTTCCTCACCATTAATGCAGCATTAGACACCTTGAATTTACCAGTTGATTCATTTGCCCACAAATTACCAGTTGATAGATATTATCTTTTTAACTTGTTATTAGATTGTGTAATGAACTTATGACTAATTTCATGCCTAGAAAACTATGTTTAATTACATGAGTTTAAGGAAGTAGACATACAAAACTTGTTTCATAATTGAAAGAAATCAATTGGATCGGTGGTCCAGCTCCTATTGAGTATCTATAGAAGGACCGATACCTATTAGGGATATCTAGAAGGACCGATCCCTATGTATTGCGGATATATAGTAGGACCGATCCCCATGGAAAAACCGATTTCCGATATCGCGTATACTTTAGGGTTTGTATAATTAATTTTGGATGTTGGGTTTGCTAACTAGGAAAGTTCAAGATGTCGATATTGTGAGTAATTTGAACATGTGTAAAATATTATCTTTTATTGTTCAAATATATTCCTTATACTCAAGGTGAGATCTCAAACCGAAATGTTTGAGAATCTCATTGTTAAGGTTTTTAGATTTATATGTTTTATGTTTCCAGCAAGCAAAACATATCTCTGGAAGATATATTAGTAAAGTATAAATATATACCAGCTAATATTAAGTTGTCATCCAAGAGAGATTTCGGTGTTACAGTTGGATATTGGTTCGAATTAGACAAAACCGAAAATAGGTGTTTATTGCATATCTTGAGAATATTTTCAGCTACGGAAATTCCTTGGTGTCCAAACTACCTTGGTATATAAATAATAAATTTTATTCTTCTTACAAAACTTCTTGAGACATGAACTTCATTTTGTAGTCATTGTTGTATCCGAATGATAATATTACTTATAATACTATATCGGGAAGAAGGGTAACCTAATTAGGCGAAATATATTACGTCCACTAGTTTAAAGACTTCTGCGAGATTTAAGAAGTATCTAGATAGTACCGTTGGTGGGAAGCTAGAATTTTCATTGTTATTTTAGTTTTCGATTATTGATTTGATTGACTAACGGTTGCTAAACCTTGATTGCACATTCTTTTCTTATTCTGAAAACCTTCTTTCTGATATAAGGTCACTCAAACCATATCAAAATATTAACGGTAGTTCATATCTGTTTTTAGAGTTGACGGTATACTTATGATCATTTATTGTTAACAGACTCCATTCTGTGCGTGATTGATCATAAGTTGGTATTAATTGTGCAGGTACTTTGAAGACATTGAAGATTTGAAGACAAGAAGATTTCTTACTAGTTTTTGATCTTTGTGATTTACTTCGTGAACACGCTTTATCGGCTGGGATCCGACATAACGTTGTTTATCTTTTGATAGATATCTTATTATGTCGTAGTAGATCGACAATCTATCATTTTGTGGTATTCTTCAGTATCTGAATCTGATAGCTTGTAGACCTAGATCTGGTTATCTTGATAATCTGGATATTAGTTGATCTGAGAGAACAAAGAAGTTTCTTAGATTAAACAGAAGATTCTTTATTGAACTCAACGAGAATCTTTGATTTACTTCTTGAGGTTGAGAGAGAAGTTGTCGAATACGGTTTAGTCCTTTACTGTATCGGAAGACGATGTAAAGGAGTTGAGTGCAAGAAGTCTTCATGGCGGGTGAAGTGAATTAAGATAGTGGATTCTATCTTAATGCCTTGGCCAGATTGGTCGTAGGCGCAGGGATACTAAGGAAACTAGGTAACCAGGGGTAGATTACTTGTTCTCAACTATATGAAGTTCGTACTGGTATTTGTATAGCGGATTAATTCTAAGAGTATTGAAAACTGGACTAGGTCTCAGGGTATTTCTGCATTTGCGGTTTCCTCATTAACAAAATCTTTATTATCTTTACTTTTACGTTCTGCAATCATAATTATTATTTTAGTTATAATTAAAAGTAGATATGTCGTACGTTAATCCAAAACATATTAGTCCTTTACTGTTTGGAAGACGATCCAAAGGAATTGAGTGCTTGAAGTCTTCACATTTGCTAAAGAAACTTAAGATAGTGGACTCCATATTAGAATTCACGTGCGTTGGCCAGATTGGTTGTACGAATACTGAGGAAATTAGGTAACTAGGGGTAGTTTACTTGTTCTCAACCGTACGAAGTTGGTAGTGGACTTTGTATAACGGCTTAGTTATGAGAGTACTCAAAATTGGACTAGGTCCCAGGGTTTTCCTATATTTGTGGTTTCCTCATTAACAAAGTCTTGTTGTGTACTTTTACTTTACTTTCTTCATTATAATTATTGTTTAGTTATAATAAAGTAATTGCAGTTGTATGTTAACTAAAATACTTGGATTGATCCCTATGGTTAGGTTCGGTTTCGGACTTGTACTATATACCAAGTGTATACCTTGTGGTTACTATCTTCTTGATAGTCCCTGTCTATATTTGATCACACAAGGTATCAGTCATATAGGTTGATATCGACATGATTGTGGCGTCCTTGGTATCCTATTCATTTCAATTGCTACCAGAGCAGGAAAACAAGAAAAAGATCTAACAATATGGGTTTTCTGTACGATCTAACCTATAAGACAATAAGTCAAACTAGAGGTAAGAGAAGACCTAAAGGCTCAATTAACGTGTCACGAGAGTTTGGTGAATCTTTGTGTGGTTTTGATTTTAGTATATGTTTGGAAGGGGCTTCTTTTTCAAGTTCTACTTGCTCTTTTCAAAATATTTTGAATATTCTAAAGACAAGATTAAGTTAAGTCCTATATTCATGATCAATGGTTCTGACTCAGAAAAACCCTCTCTATGAGATGAAAGATCCATTGATCATATGAATATAAAAAGATCATACCTAAAAGAATTAGGCGAACAATTCTCGCTTGTACGAAAGAACTTAAAAATAGAAGGTAATCTTCTTACATGCTTATATTCTAAGCAGGTAGAATATGATCAACTCATGCTTGAATAGCTTCCTTAAAAGCATAGTTTCTTTCTCATAAGAATATTTTTCCTTGAAGATACAATCTTGAAGAAAAACTAAGAAAAAGTATTCATCAGTAAAAAGAGACTGATTTTTTGAGATTCTCGGTAACTGATAACTACAACGCCTTAAAAATCTCATATGATTATGAGATTAAGACTGTTTCCGAGCATGTTAAAAGGGTGGAAGATGAAAATCGCATGCTTATGTCAAGAAATCATTTGGTATGATCGTCTCTTACTGATAAACCTAAGGCTTTCTCAAAATCTAATAAATATGGTTTCCTCAAAAAGGAAAAATATTGACATACACACCTAAGGAAAAGATTTTCACCTTTAAAATAGGCTCTCGCTCCACTTGCTCTTATCAAGAGAAACTACAACAAACCTACACATCAGAATATTCCACAACATCATATGTCTCATCACAAAAGATGTTTTTTTTATGGAATTAAAGGTCATATCCTAAAAGTATGTAAACAAATAACCAAGAAATTTTATAGTTGTTCAAACTCTAAGGAAACAACATCTAATCAATGTTGTTTTAATATACCTGTCATGAGTGAGATCACTCATATCTCAGGTTCGACCAGATCTGATATTTCAAATTGGAGAAAACCCTTTCAGGTAAGATATCAAAGGGATGTTTCTCACAAGAGACAAGATGTCATAAAGTATCACAACTCAAACAGGGTGTGGAAGTGGGTACCAAAAAAGATCGTGGAACCTAAAAAGAAGGAACCTTATCAAAACCATGGTTCTTCTCTGCACAAGGTACTACCCTCATATCCTAATGATAGTCTTTTCTATGACAAGTTTGGAAGTTCATATAAAAGAAATAATATTCCTAAGAGCATAAACAAGCGCCAACATGATGCAGCTATTAGTGAGGCTAATCGGTCTCTAAATGTTACTTAGTAGCTAAAAACCTACACCATCTCACTTAATGTTTAATTATTTTTTTTTGGTGACATCAGTGTATATAATACAATAGGTAAATTCTGCGAGATATATGGAGGAAATTCTTAAGAAAACACTTTCTTATATTCGGTCAGATTAAGGTTTCGGTTCTTGATTGTTTCGACCAAAGAATATATTCTCCTTCCAAATCAGTGGCTAAATTTTCGGAAACTATTGTTGTCTTGTTTGAAAATTCTTTTTAAGAGTTCTCAAGTATCATATCTTGTCTTATTCTAAACAAAGTTATGTATCATTTTGATTATCATGCAAAAATCTCTGCCAAAGTTTCTGAAAGGTATGCAAAAAAGATGTCATTCAAATCCTCTTTATACTCCGATTCTTTTAACTTAAACGTAAACGAAGTTGCTTATTGCAATAGTTTCGGCCATCCCTTCTCTATGATTGATTATGAAAACAATTTTCAAAAGATGGCTTGCACCTGTGTATAAATAAAGTTAGAAGTCATGGTGTTGACATGTTCTCTCGAGAAATCTCTTCTTGTTCAAGAACAACTTGTGAAACAACAAGAACTTCTTCTAAAAAGGTCAAATAAAGAAGAACCAAATGTGCTCGGAGTTGAAGATCTATACTTTGATCAAGGATCTCTCCAAGAAATTCGTTGAATTGATCCTATTAAATGAAGAAGATCACAACACTATGAAGAGGTTTAATTAAGAAATCTTAAGCATATGAGTAGACTAGTCAAACAAAAATTGACGTTAATATTTCTGTAAATTTTATAAAGCATATGAGTAAACGAATATGCAGTTTCTCAATTGAGACCACAACATATTTCATCAACTGAGCAATTTCAATATTCACTTCTATATAGAATCGAAACGATTGGACGTCTCTTAGACAGCTTGCCTGCTAGTATAGAGCGATAATGTCTTTAGGATGTAACAATGTTTTCCCTGATTATATATAATACATATGTATAGAATCTTAATGATTGAACGTCTCCTAAACAGATTGCCTGCTAGTATAGAGCGACGACGTCTTCAGGATGTAACAATGTTTTCCCTGACTATACATAATAAATATTCTGAATAAATATGACGCTTCAACTAGCTCATATCGCTCAATTCTCGAAAAATCATAATGCTCATAGACAGCTTCCCTGCTAGTATAGAGCCATCAATTATTAATTAATTAATTAATTAATTCTAGTCGCAAGAATCATCAACTGAACTCCTAAAAAATATTCTACGATTCATCATAATATTTCGTTACTTCAATTCATGGCTTTTCACAGCAGAATTCCATGGGATAGTAATAAATATTCAACGTACAAGCATCAGGGCCACCACCAAGTAAGCCCCGAGAAAATGGTGCAAGTGTACTTAACAATAATGCACGAACGAGAACCCAAATGCATGAATGAACGGTGAAAAATATGGACGAACGAGGAAACCTATACAAAATATGGAAGAAAAATAATAATAAAATAATAGAGAGGCGCCTAGGGGACCGGGCGTGGCCGGAATCGCGCTTCTCCCTTTTATTTTAGCTTATTTTATTATTTTTCTTAATCTCATGAAAAATCCTTCGTTCGAGTGAAACTCCTAGTTTCTCCATATTTCCTCACACGATGAAAAATAATATAAAATAGGGAAAAGTGTCACGGGACCGGGCCTACTAGCCGGCTAGCCATGCCCTAGCCGTGGCCGGTCCCATACTTCTCTTATTCCTTATTTTATTATTATTTCTTCTTTCATCTCATGAAACTCCTTCGTGTGAGAAAAAACCTATTTTTTTCCATATTTCTCAAATATTGCTCAAACTATCAAAAGCCAAAAAAGACAAATGGTCACGCGACCATCCAGACTCTTTACAGAAAATGTAAAAATATCAATATTTTAATATTCTCAAAATATCGACCGCGCAAGCAAAGTTTTACTTGCTCATTCGAGCAAAACCAAGAGTTACAGTGAAGATCAAACTCTTCTGAAAATCTGAAATATTGCTCGAACGCTCGTCAGAAAATATCAAAATTCTCAGGATTGAGCCACGAGCAACATGGTGAAATAGGCATGCTACCTTGACCGACCAAGGTAGGTCCTTTGGCTTGCAAGGATCCGGTCCCACATATCTTCATAATTTTGACCTAATATGCTCATATTGGGTTCAAACTCTTTCCAAACAACTTGGAATTTGATCAAACGGCCGTCAGATGGTCCCACGACCACCAGGGACGGTTTTCATACCCCTTGGTCGGTCTCCCATCTCTCCATAATTTAGATTTTATTACCTAATGCTCAGACAAGCACTATTTTTAATAAATGATTAAACCAACATTTAATCATTCTTTCACCAACTAGTCTGCAAAGGACTTTGATGTTTGTTCAAGCATCCGAGCGCTACATGGTCGGCCCATCATCCCATGTATTCGATCCCTCTTACTCATTGATCTTTAGTAAATCATCAATTGATCAGTAATCGAGCAAAATTAGGGTTTCAAACCAAATGCACTACAAAGAATAATTCTGAACAAGTTCAAACACCAATATTTTTATGTTGATCCAGCAATCAACATTTTAATTTATTATATTTGGTCCAGCTGCCGACATTTTAAATTAATATCTTATTTGGTCGCGCTACCGATAATCTTCAAACGAGCAGTATTTGCTCAGATTAGGAATATTGACTCAACTATTAATATTCAAAAATTCATCATCAAATGAGATTTAATTCTCCAAAAGAGCAATATTTGCTCAGACAAAGGAATATTGATTCAACTATTAATATTCAACAATTCATCGAACGGGCAATATTTGATCAGACAAAGGAATATTGATTCAACTATCAATATTCAACAATTCATTGAACGAGCAATATTTGCTCATTATCAATATTTTATTCAATTATCAACATTCATTCGAGAACTATACATCTGTCTCAACAGACATGCTCAATCCTTGAATTATAGAGCATTTTGTCAATCATGCTCGACTCAGCAAAACTAAGACTCATCGTCTAGTCAACTCAATAACTGACTAATTAAATACACGTCTGCCTTGCAGACTACGGAATCATGAGACATCAATCATGTCACATGGGGGGATATTTTCTAGGGTTTTGGTCTGGTGGACCACGGCGCGTGTGTACACCCAGGATGAGAATGTGATTAAGTCGTGCAGCGGTTAGAGGAGTTAGCAAAGTAGTGGGTGGACAATCAACCAAGTCTCTGCACGATAAGTAACTGGTTTTAACACGATTTCCTACTTTCTCACTCTTTCACTTCAGTAACCGTCACACTTACTGGGATCAACGTGTCTACTATTCTTGCAATATAAATAACTCTCTGAATCCATGATTGTAAAACACAAGAACGCTCGTCCAAGGAAAGAATTCTCATCCCCACAAGAATTCTCGTCTGAGAAATCACTCTCAATAGAGCAAATTCAACTAAACTTATCTTATTTTTTCACGCATAATACACAAAACATACATAATCCTTGATCATCATTGATCCCACACACTTCTCAGCTTCCCATCTACAGATCGACCCATCCTCTCTTGTGACCGATTGAATCTGGAACGACCATTGTTTTAATTTAGGTCGGAGTCCTACAGATTAAACTCTCGAACTCAAAGCACTCCCATGCAGTGCATCTGTTTGCAAAAGGTTAAAGCAATTTGCTCGGTCGAGGAGTCTCCTCCACACAGTCGTCTCTTCATTTTCTTATAAAACCAGCAAATCGTTTTCTTCCATCAACAGATTGACGACCACAGTGGGAGATCATTCTCTAGGTTGCAACTCATAATTTCATCAAAGATGGTCGATTATAGGGAGGTCACAGAAACATCCAATCTCAATTTATTATCTCCCAGTACCGGCGAATTTCTTCCAATTACTACTAAACTCGGCTAGCCTGGTCAAGCTCCCTCGGAGGCTATGAACGCTCAAAGCTCAAACACTATGGCTAATCTGATGAAAATCCTAAATGATGTAGTAACAAATCAAGCGAAAATTGTCAAGATACAGAATGAGGTGTTCGCCATTTTGAAAGTTCTTACAGATCAGTTATCAAGGGAACCAACATATGATCGCTCTAAAAAGATTGCTGCTGGCAATCCTTCCTATGTTACCACTGGTGCTGATTTCTCTTCTAAGATCCATACCTCCACCAGTAACGACGAATACAAAGTCTACACTCTTGTTAAGCGTTAAAGGCTCCACCAATCTAGCTTGAACGCTCGTGAAAACTCAGAACAACTCCAACAAACTCATAAAGAAGACATGTTTGTTTTAACACGCTTCAATCATGACTCTTTTGATGAAAGGATAATGCCATTTTATAAATCCCTCTTAGAGGATCTGTATTCTCGGATCGTATCGGAATCAACTGACCGGTCGACTGCTACTCTACGCAGCCAATCCAAGTCATTCCAGAATAAAGAAGTTTGCAAGGGTATAAGGAAAAACAGATATTCTTCCAATCCGAAACTCTACCACCATCCTTTCATGAACATTGTTGCTGAAAGGAGCAAAAGGAAAGCTGAAACACAACATAATAACGCTTCTCCGACATCTCATGCTCATCAACAGGTGTTAAGGAAGGATAAACAAACTCGAAATGCACAAACCTCGACCCAGCGTCAGCAGACAGGAAATGACCAAGTGGCCTTGAACTTCCATCTTCCTATTGAAAAAGTGATCGAGTTACTGGAAGTCTGGATCCAAGACGATGCAATCAAACTGCCATATGTCAGGAGAGATCCAACTGAGGAAGAAATGGAGAATCCGAGGTACTACCGATTTTAGAGCTGCACATGGGTCGGGCGGGTCGTATTTTAGCTAATACCAACCCCGCACCCACAAACAATGGGTTTTATTTTCATAACCAACCCCGCACCCACAAACAGCAGGCGGGGTTTTTAGCCACCCGCTACGGGTCGTGCGGGTTTGGGTTTAAACCCGCTTCAGATTTTAGTTCAATATTTCTGCAAGTTTTTCACCTATAGTATTTTTATCTGTACCTGCTTTATATTCAATAATCATTCACACACACATGTTTTAAAGTTTAAACATACTTCTTACTTAAGTTCTTAATTACTTAAAAAAAAAAACCATAAACATAAGTCTTCATTGTTAAGCTTAAACAAGTACTAGTGTGCTTCCAATAAAAACAAGTTTAAACAATACTACTACTTCAAAGTTAAGATTAAAACTTAAACAATAAAGGTTTGCAGACCAACAGTAAGTGACTCATGTCTCTTCTATCATCTTCAAGTCCCTCCTCCTAGCATCCTCGAGGATCAAGGACTTCTGATCCCGACGTTTTAAATAACTCTGCAACCAAATTGAAATATATGTTACATTCCTTTAACATCTTTACTGACAAATACAGAAAAGAGAAAACAAAGAAGAAGAATATTTAGCGGGTTTTTTCGGGCGGGTATAAGATAATACCAACCTCGCACCCACAAGCAGCGGGTTTTTATTTTCATAACCAACCTCGCACCCACAACGGAGGGGTTCGGATTAAAAACCCACGGGTTTTGCGGGTGCGGGCGGGTCCGGGTAAGTTGGGCGGGTCTTGTGCAGCTCTATCCGATTTCATAGATTTATCAATCATCCGATAAATGATTGCAATATTTTGAAGCGTATCGTCAAAGAGAAAGTGGAGGCAGGATAGTTCGATCCGGGGACTGAAAGAGTACACATGGATCCTCTCCAATCAGGACCTTCACTCTCTGAACAACCGGTCAAGGAATCAGTTCAATCCTTAGCCGAACACATATGCGAATTACTTATTTGTCAAAGGTTCAAAGGTAAGACATGTTCATGGAACTGAATCACATCATGTCAGGAAGGCGTCTCTCCATTCCAGAAACATTCCCTAAACCTTTAGCCACAGACAAGGAGATGTACGACTAGGGACTGCACAGTCCATATCAAAGGAAATAAATTTGGAGGAACGTTGATCGATGCTGGCACCACTATCAACATAATTCCACTGAAGACTCTTAGATCCACATGCATCACTTGAAAAGAAGCTACTCATGTTCCCATCTCAATCAAGTATCATGAAGGAACGCTCAGAGATGCTTATGGCTACATTACTCTCAAGATGAAAATAGGCTCAACCTAGATAGAAGCCAAGTTTTGCATAATCAAGAAAGATCCAGGATATGACATGATCCTCAGACGATCATGGATCCATGATGAAAAGATGACTACTAATAAAACGCCTTTGGTTTCACATCTCTCCAACGAAGAAGGTTCGATCCAGAGGATTTGGTGGGCGCTCCATCGTCATGGAACTGAGAGGAATTTCTTGAAAAATCAGGGGTCTAACAACCTCACCCAATATTTCTAGGGATGCACATGGGCCGGTACAGTCCGGTTTTCTGTTGGAACCGGTACCTGTACCTGGAGTTGACCGGTTCCTCGTTTTGAGGACCGGTACATGTACCTGTACCTGGACTTGTACCTGTACCTGTAAGACCAGTCCGGTTCCAGTCCAGTACCGTTTTTTTACCTAGTATAAAAATGTTCTCAGAATATACTAAAAAAAGGATCCAAATACACCAAAACAAATCTGAGTTTTGATAATCAATACAATCAAACAATCCATATAAATGTTTTCCTAGTACAATGATACAACCAAGATCAATATATTTCTAATTCTTCTGCTCATCAGGACTTAATAACAAGTTTGATGTGTTTCATCTAATGGTCTTAATACTGCAGCTTTATCAAAATCATTTGGATTTCTACTTCTATCATCATCTGCTGCTGAATCTGCCTTGTGTATTTCTAATGACATCCCCATGGATCTCCTCCATCATATTTAGTAATTCCTTCATAGAAAAACATCTGGGAACCCTAAAACAGAATCAAATCAACAATCAATTTAATCCAAAAATAACCCTAAAAAATCCACACAATAGTCAAACAATAAATTGAAATTCTTCAACTAGAAATTTCGTTTTCAAACTTCAATTCAACTCCTTATACTATAGTTTTCATCCATGAAATAAGATAACAATGACAAGTTAGAAATAATTACCTGCTGTTGTTGAGAAAAAATCCACAGAATTAATTTAATCCACAAAAACCCCTAAAAATCCACACAAGAATCAATTAGCTAATCATCAATAGATAATCAGATATCATACAGATAAACATAAATCATACATAAGAACACCCATTTCTAAAAACCCCCAAATTATAAAACCTAGGGTTTCGTTTTACTGCAAACCCCTGAAAAATTGAAACAAAATTGAACATAACTAAACCAAAATCGAAGTAAAGAGAAATTGAACATAACTAAACCAAAATTGAAACAAATTGAAGTCAAGAGAAACTGAACATATTCTGGTGGTGGAGCCTGTAACAGTGAGTGCTGGCGGCGGCTCTCTGTGGAGACCGGAAGAAGTAAAGAAGAAAAAAGAAATCGCGAAGAGAAGAGAATGAGTGAAAGTTGCTAGGTATTTAGGAATATATATGATATATGGACGGTTAAGATTAATCTTAATCTTATAATCTACGGCTCAGAGAATGAGTGGGTACTATGGGTCCGGGGTGGCCGGGAATTAGGTTAGAACCGGTACCTGTCCCGGTCTACACCGGTTCTCATATTCCATTCCCATTCCTTGTACCGGCAACACCGGTTCTTTTTTTCCGGTTCTGGTTCGGTTCCTGTGCAGCCTTAAATATTTCGCTTAGCAATATGTATTGACTAACTCCAATATACTTTCAAGAGAATCAACTAGACAGTCAGACTCAATCTTAAAAAAAAGTATATCAAAGAGTTATATCTCAATTTCTCGATTCAAACCGCAATCAAACAAATAGGAATTTGCGAGCCTGATTGAATACAAGAGAAATAACTTGAACGGTACCAAAGACCAATGTTCAAGGATCAATCAATTTTAATCAACAACCAAAGGTTGGATTTACCAATTGATCGATTCAACGCACAACCTGTGATATTTCAATTATATAACAAAATATAATGCGGAAAAAAAATAACACAGACACCAGAAGTTTTGTTAACGAGGGAACCGCAAATGCAGAAAAAACCCCGGGACCTAGTCCAAATTTGAACACCACACTGTATTAAGCCGCTACAGACACTAGCCTACTACAAGTTAACTTCGGTCTGGAATGTAGTTGAGCCCTAATCTATCTCACACTGATCAAGGTACAGTCGCGTTCCTTACGCCTCAAGAACCACGCCGGATTCTGCGCACTTGATTCCCTTAGCTGATCTTACCCACAACTAAGAGTTGCTACGACCCAAAGTCGAAGAGTTGATAAACAAATCTGTATCACACAGAAAAGTCCATTGAATAGATAAATATGTCTCCCACAAATAAACCTACGAGTTTTGTTCCGTCTTTGGATAAATCAAGGTGAACAGGAACCAATTGATATACCAGACTTATATTCCCAAAGAACAGCCTAGAAATATCAATCACCTCACAATAATCTTAATCGATTAACGAAACAAGATATTGCGGAATCACAAACGATGAGACGAAGGTGTTTGTGAATAATTTTCAATCTTTCCTATTGAAGATATAAATCTCAAGCCAATTTTACGATTGTACTCAATCACGATAGAAAACAGTAAGATCAGATCACACAACTACAGAGAAAATAGTTGGGTCTGGCTTCATAATCCCAATGAAGTCTTTCAGTCGTTAACCTACAGGGTTTCGTGAAAAACCTAAGGTTAAAGGAGAATCGACTCTAGCTTATGCAACTAGTATTACACAGGAGGTGTGGGGATTAGGTTTCTCAGTTGCTAGAGTTCTCCTTTAAATAGTCTTCAAATCAGGGTTTTCAATCTAAGTTATCTTGATAACAAAGCATTCAATATTCACCGTTGGATGAACACCTGATTAGATTCAAGATAATATCTTTCAACCGTTAGATCGAACTTAGCTTGTTATACACAAATGAAATGTAACTTCATTTAGGTTTGAGTAACCGTACCTAAACGGGTACACTTAGTCGGCTCAACAATAGTTAACCAATGGTTAGCCATATGAGCAATTTCATATCAACCTTATTCATCTTCACCATAACTAGTTCAAATGACTCAAACGAAACTAGTTAGAGAATAGTTCAATTGCTTAGATATCATAGAAGTATACAAGACACAATTGAAGCAAAATCGGTTTTGATTCACTCGAATCAACTAATGAAATCATATCCACGGTTTGCATTCCTTATTATATAAATGTTTTAGTTCATGAACAAACTGATTTTAGAAAGTAACCTACTTAAGTATGCAAAAGGGTACGCATGCCTAAGTAGCCAGACCGAGTTTGGTTACGCCAGTATGCGTATGGGTACGCATACCAATTCACATTCCAAACTCCAGCAGAAATTCACGGTACCCAAACTTCCGTTAGTACGCGTAAGGGTACGCATACTTAGATTCCGTACTTCCAACTACCAACCACTACGCGTACGGGTACGCATACTTAGGTTCCCGATTTTGGATTTATACACAATTGTGAATACACACTATGCTTATATCCAAACATGGTTACTTGTCCTAAACTCTCATTTCAATCATTGAAACTTTCTTAAAGGATGGAAATAGTTGTTATCCACGAACTATTAGCATCAAAGCGATTTTCAAGTTATTGAAATAATCAACATGACTTTCGTCAAGAGTAAAGATGAACTTGGTTAAAGCGAAAGTTTACCAACACATATTTCGAGAAATAGATAAGTGAGTTAAACTCGGATCGAAATAGCAAATGTTTATAATTGAAGTCTATATAGCAATACGACTTTTATCTCAAAATAGGAGATATAATAGATATACTTTTGAGTGATAGATAAGTTCAAGTCTCAACATACCTTTTGTTGATGAAGTTCCACAAGTTCGATTGATTAGTTTTTCGTCTTCATTCGATGAACGCCGTGGACTCTAAATCTCAACTACACTTACTATCCTAATATGAGACTTATCTATAAGTAGACTAGAAATCAAGACTTATAGTTTTGGCAACTAAACTTGACAAACAAGCTTGAGATAGCAACGCTTGCGAGTTCGACCGAGCAGTGCTCTAACATCTCTGATGAGGTTGAAACAAGAAATTTCTCAAAATATTATGCGCTCAGGTAAGTCTCATTCCTCCTATGTCCATTTCATATGGTCTCTCATATGCTCTCCTAGCACGGGGACTTAGTTCTGCTAACAACTTAGTCGTTGTAAGACGTCATGAATGGATATATTAACCACAACAATATTTTACCAAGTGGTCGCACCTATTCGAATCGAGCATCTCACTGGAATGTTCATTTTAGATACGATATGCAATCATGACAAGGAACATCGTGGATGTACTCCTGTTTCGCATTCAGGAATGTCCATCGCCGAATTATGGAAAAGCGCTGACGCCTGTTGGAGGACTAATGAAGGAAAAGACAAACAAAAGATATTCAAGGCCAAGACGATCATGCCTAAGACGTTCTCTTAAGGAATATGATGCTTTGACCCTCAAGCATCTGAAGTTTGAAATAAGATTTTCTTAATTTATTCGTGTTTTGACCAATCCCTCCAAAACATTTCAATACTTGCATTCAGTAATTGAATCTCTTTCAGCAATCAACATCAGTTTATTTAAATGAAAATCTTTACCTAACCAAAAGAAAATCCCTACAACTGTCAATCGTCTACTTTTCCAAGGCCAACTGAAAATCAAAAACCGCTCATCTCTCGGTGCGTTATTCTTAGAAGCCTTCAAATTGTACTCCCAATCAAAGAGTACACCTGGCGCCTCTAGCTTCAGCACAAGTATTATTAACGATACACTGATTCAACACCAAGACGATCAGCATAGATGAACTAGAATCGATAAGTATTCACTATCCCTATGAAAAGACTTATGAAGCAGATGCAACGTCATTCATCCATGGATGACACAAACTCCTTCAACATATATATTTCTATTAAGTAGATGAACACCTCTGGGATGCATTTTGGGACTTGATCTTGTTGAAAAGATCAATTCAGGTCAATTTAAATAAATGTGTTCCACATAACAAGTCATGGAAACCTGATGTGATTCCATGAAACTTCATCAATGGAAACTCTCTACATCACAAACCTTGCACGACTAAGGAACTTCTTATCCTCACTGATCACACCCAGAATGGAGACTGTCGCTGCTATCTGCCGCAACAACATCGATTCCCTAACAATGCCACTTCACAGTAAAGGTTCGGGAGAATTTGGGTTAAACCCCCAGTACACCCTCATCTTAGGGGCGGTCAACTCATCAATTAGTTCGTGAATATAAAGGTTCATTGGATGGAGGATCAAGGACTATGTCGATAATCATGGTTCTATCGTTTTGGTTTCTGGAGCAACTCCATCCATGGTCTCAACACCAACAAAGATTTCTGAAGCGAAACCAATCATGGTCTCGACATCAACAACAGTCTTAGGAACGATATCTCGTGACCGGCTACATCAATTATCCATTCGCCAAAGTGTTACTCGATGGATCAGACTTCTCCAAGTACTAATGATTCATATCAATATGTGTAGACATGAAAACATGTTAACATGAAAGTCTTCGCAAATCTTTCACGACGGACGGGCACAAGCCAAAGTCTTCTACAAGATGCTCTCATCACCTCTACAAATGAGATAAAACACACTTCAGGCCATGGGTTTACAAAAACATACCAATGGGTGAGGAATGGGACAATGCTTCCTTGACAAAAGATGTTTTTCTACATCTCTTCTACAACATACCAAAAGGGCGCATCAATCGGACATACAGGCTGAAAGATATGGCCTCCACACTCAAAGTCATGGAATCTGAAAATTTACACGGGATTATAAGTTACGAATGTGCACGCGTCATTAAGTGCCCTGGACATCTCCAAATTGAAGGATTTTTTTTGCGTATGATTCCTCAGCCTCTTAGCTTCGAAAGTTGGGGTCAAACATCGAATTCCAACGAGATTCATGACACTCACAGTCGCTCGACGTCAACCTAGGTATTTTCAAAAAGTCCTCACAGCTCAATATTTCCACCTTTCCACAAATAAGAAAGAATAAAGGGAATAAATGAAGAGGAGAGCCCATCAATGCTGGGGACTGACGACCATAGTACTGCACGTCTCTCCATGACGGCTTCAGAAGTTTCGAAGATGACATTTCCATAAATGGTCAATTCGTGAACATGAGACGCGAGCATCTACCATAATTATCAGAGCATGGATAGACTAACAACATCTGTCATGAAACATTCCAGACGCAAGCTAATGGATGTTTTTGCACCAAGCTTATCTGTCGAAATCTTACACTGTTTTGCACAAAGCAGTAACTTGGAAAATTTGGTGAAGGATCTAAGTTCGGGTCATATACTGTTATCTTTGGATGTTCGCTTCAACATGTTCAAGATTCACAGTAATCGGATAAACAAGATAAAAAAAATTTAGAAGGAGAATCGTCCAGGCATATGGACGTTCGTACACTTCAGACAAGCAATGTTTCTTATATTCATGGAGTAGAAATACTGGAACAATGTCAACTCGGGATTCAGTCACTTCAAATGTATTCAAAAGCAACATCTTCATGAACCTGAGATGCAGAGACAGTCGCATCACCATTTTGGTTCACAATATTGCTCATGTCACCATTATCAGTTTCATCATCCTCTATTTCGTCGTTTCACACATGATGTGACGATTATATGAATTGGAGTGCTTCAAATATAGAATTCAAAGGGAAACAAAAAAATTCAGAATGAAAGTGATTAACATCATCAACATCCTTCATCAAGCGCTCAAGACACAAGCAAATGGTCTAAAGACGCAAAAGGGGAGTTTTGCAACAAGCTCGTCTAAGACGATTTTACACTGTCCTGCACAAAGAGAAAAGCTGGGATAAATTGGTGAAGAATACAGGGATGGGTCATATGTCATTCTCTTAGTATGAATGTCGTCTACAACATATCCAAAATTCATAGCAATTGGACGAATGAGCAAAAACATGTGGCTGAAACATCAAACTATATGACAGCTGAAAAAATTTCTGAAGACTTCCTAGAAGTTTACTATTTCATAGATTTCAACCCTTAAACGATATCAAAACTCAAAAATCTTCTTTACAAAAGCTAGGAAATTTCCTGAGCATCAAAAAGTTGGGGTAGATCGTCAAAAACGGACATCGTATGAATATTCTACAACATTTTCAACGAAGACCTAACTTCTGAATTTTCTGATGATGAATTATGAAGAAATTCCTCATTCATCCACATGATCTTCATCGATTCAATCATCAAGTGAATATTTCATGTAGCTATCAAGATGATTCAATGTGAAGACTTTTTTGGATCATCCATAAGCCATTTGGGGATTCAGAACATCGACGAAAAAAATTCCACCGCAGTTGGTGATACATATTGGTGCTTCGAAGACCAACAACTTGGTGGAACAATGATTTTCTCTTTCAAGCACTAAGCTCGTGAGTGCTAAACCGGCCAAGACTAGACATTCCACCACCCAAATCAGCGGTGCCCCACCAATTTATGCTCGTTAGACTACGCTCTATCGTACCACCAGAATCTTTATCTCAGTAATTTCTCGTACGTGACATCATTGGAGCAAATAGAAAATCCGGTAACATTCTTTCTTACTACTAAGTTCAATTACTTGTTTCGTCTATGACTAAAAAATCACCATCCAGTGCTGACTGAGGAACATGATTGTCCCTCACTAAGCAGGGGACTTAATTTTGATGGAGGATTTTTGACAAAGGATAAAATCATAGAATCATAATCTTGAATATTCCTGATCCAGCAATCAGACGAGTATTGAGATTCATGTCTCTTGTTTAAGCACGAAAATTCATGCCACGATAATCTCTGACCGAGTGTACTGTCTCTCAGAGTATGCATGAATATGCAACCTCTCAATTGAGACCATGACATATTTCATCAACTGAGCAATTTCAGTATTCACTTCTATATAGAATCGAAAAAGAATGAACGGATCATAGACAACTTGCCTGCTAGTATAGAGAGATAACGTCTTTAGGATGTAACAATATTTTCCCTGACTATATAGAATACATATGTAGAGAATCTTAATGATTGGACAGCTCCTAGACAGATTTCCTGCTAGTATAGAGCGATAACGTCTTCAGGATGTAACAATGTTTTCCCTGACTATACAAAATAAATATACGCTTCAACTAGCTCATATCGCTCAATTCTCTAATAATCATAAATCTCCTAGACAGCTTGCCTGCTAGTATAGAGCCATCAATTATTCTATTAATTATTTCTAGTCGCAAGATTCATCAATTGAACTCCTAGAAAATATTCTACGATTCATCATAATATTTCGTTACTTCAATTCATGGATTTTCCCAGCAGAATTCCATGGGTTTATTAATTAATATTCAACGTACGTGCATCTGGGCCACCACCAAGTAAGCCCCGAGAAAATGGTGCGAGTGTACTTAACAATAATGCATGAACGAGCACCCAAATGCACGAACGAACAGTGAAAAATATGGAGGAACGAGGAATTCTATACAAAATAGGGAAGAAAAATAATAATAAAATAATAGAGAGGCGCCTAGGGGACCGGGTTCACCAGTCGACCGGTCATGCCGCCATGGCCGGTCCTACGCCTCTTCCTTTTATTTTATCTTATTTTATTCTTTTTCCTAATCTCATGAAAACTCCTTCATTCGAGCAAACTTCCTCGTTCGAGTGAAACTCCTAGTTTCTCCATATTTCCTCACGCGATGAAAAATAATATAAAATATGGAAAAGTGTCACGGGACCGGGCCTACTAGCCTTCCGTCCATGCCCTAGCCGTGGCCGGTCCCACACTTCTCTAATTCTTTATTTTATTATTATTTCTTCCTTCATCTCATGAAACTCCTTCGTTTGAACAAAACCCTAATTTTTTCCATATTTCTCAAATATTGCTCAAACTATCAAAAGCCAAAAAAACAAATATTCAGGCGACCGTCCGTTCTATTTATGGCAAATTAAAATATCATTATTTTAATATTCTCAAAATATCGACCGCGAGAGCAAAGTTTTACTTGCTTATTCGAGCAAAACCAAGAGTTTCAGTCAAGATCAAACTCTTTTGAAAATCTGAAATATTGCTCAGACAAAGGAATATTTATTCAACTATCAGTATGCAACAATTCATTGAACGAGCAATATTTGCTCATTATCAATATTTGATTCAATTATCAACATTCATTCAAGAACTATACATCTATCTCAACATACATGCTCAATCCATGAATTATAGAGCATTTCGTCAATCATGCTTGACTCAGCAAAACTAAGACTCATCGTCTAGTCAAGTCAACAACTGACTAATAAAATACACGTCTGCCTTGCAGACTCCGTAATCATGAGACATCAATCATGTCACATGGGGGGATATTTTCTAGGGTTTTTGTCTGGTGGCCTACGACACGTGTGTACACCCAGGATGAGAATGTGATTAAGTCGTGCAAGCAGTTAGAGGAGTTAGCAAAGTAGTGGGTGCACAATAAACCAAGTCTCTGCACGATGAGTAACTGGTTTTAACACGATTTCCCACTTTCACACTCTTTCACTCCATCAACCGTCACACTTACTGGGATCAATGTTTCTACTATTCTTGCAATATAAATAAGTCTCTGAATCCATGATTGAAAAAACAAGAAGGCTCGTCCAAGGAAAGAATTCTCATCCGTACAAGAATTCTCGTCTGAGCAATCACTCTCAATAGAGAAAATTCAATCAATCAGAACTTATCTTATTTCTTCACGCAGAATACACAACATATACACAATCCTTGATCATCATTGATCTCACACACTTCTCAGCTTCCCTCCTATAGATCGACCCATCCTCTCTTGTAACCGAATTGTCTCTAGAAAGACCATTGTCTTGGTTTAGGCCGGAGTCCTACAGATTGATCTCTCGAACTCAAAGCACTCCTGTGCAGTGTATCTGTTTGCAAAAGGCTAAAGAAATTTTATCGGTCGAGGAGTCTCCTCCACACGGTCATCTCTTCATTTTCCTATAAAACCAGAAAATCGTTTTCTCCCATCAAAAATTACTCTGAAGAATATGAAAACTTATCGAAATCAACGAACACATCATCCTTCTACTTGAGGTTAGTAATACAAACACTTGACTTGTTTCAAATTTCTATCTACGTTACTTTCAAGTCGTTTAGATTGAACACATAACATGCAAAGTTATATATGAAACTCTTGTATTATAGTCTTGATCATCTTATTGTGGTCAAAGTGTCAAAACAAGTTGTTTCACAACTTAGGTATATTGAATTATGAAGTTTAACGCTTATGTTTTGAAATTCGTAATTGCGACATATACACTATGTTTGTAAAGATGTTACTAGATTGTGTAATGAACTTAGGATAGATTTCATGTGTAAGGACCCTCAAGCAAGTCAACGCTATTAGACCAGTCAAGAGACGACTAAGCCGCTGATGACTCGATTAATTAGAGATGGACCTTAATTGATAGAAATTAATCTAACAACGATCCAGATACGAAACTAGTATGATTAGATAGATCTCGAAAACTTCGGAGAATTGGTCTACTCGAGCGTGTCATTCAGACACTGGAAGAAGAAGATATCATCAAATTAGTATGAAGGGCAAAATAATCTTTATGCCATTTAGCCGACCTGGATACCCTTATCCAATCTCCTGGGTGTTGTAGTAAAATCCCTTAGCCTTATCATCACCAAATCGAGAAGATAATTCATTTTTCTCTTATTCTTCTTCTCTCTCCCTCTTCTCTTTCTTTCCTATGTTTCTTTTCTGCCGATAATTTGTGAGTCGTGCATGAGGATTTTGAGATCGAATCAAGAGTAGAAAGATCAAGGTTGGGTTGCTGGTGGTGATGATTGTGGTGTGGTAGGTTCTAACTTAAAAGAATTGGCGAATTGGAGAAGATTAAATTAGGGTTTCTGCGTTGAGTTTTGAAGTTAGAAATTGTTCATGATTTGATAGTTTTGTGATGGGTTTTCACTGTTGAAAGCAAGGGTGAAGAATTAGCAATTGTTTTTAAGTTTGTAAGACAGAATTAAAAAATAGGGTTTCTTATGGTGTTGATTCAAGGTTGATTTCGTGATGTATAAGAAGAATTGAGGATTGAGTTTAATTAATTGAGGAACGGGATCCAGTTAATTAGACGTTATGGATCTTTTCTAATGAAGAATTGGAGAAAGGTAAATTAGGGTTCTTAAATTGAATTTCTTTTTATTACGATTAATTGAGTATGAATTGATGAATTACTTCATGGGTTTGTTTTAATTGGGTTCCTTAGATTAGGTTTTAATAAATTACACATTTAGGGTCCCTGAACTTGAATTGGATGTGTTGAGATTTAACAAGAAGAAGATGGAGATTGATTTGTTTCTGCGAAGTTGCGAAGTTGGAGTAGTAAGTTAAATAGCAGATGTTGACTGTGAAGAGAAAATGTTTGGAGTTAGGAATGAATTGTTATTACAGGTGTTGATGAATGTTATGTTGGTGTTCATTGTGTTGAACTGGTTGTGGTTTGATCAAAGCAAAATTGACAGAATGGAGTTGATGCAAAAATGAAGTTTTGTCTTAGAATGGATTTGTGGTGAACCAGAGATGTTGATAAAGGTATTGTCTGAGTTGAAGTGTAGATGAATGTTTAGGTTCTGCAAAGGTGATGAAGTTACGATGGTGCCTCTTAGTGATGTTGAAATGAGTTTGAGATTGCAGTTAGAGGTGGAGATGATATTGAATGTAGCTCAGATGTGTTAGAGAATTGCTCGGTCGAACTCGCAAGCGTTGTTATCTCAATCTTGTTTGTCAATGTTAGTGATCAAAACTACAAGTCTTGATTTCTAGTCTACTAATAGTGATGTCTCGGACTAAGATAGATTGTGTAGTTGAGTATTAGACTTCACGACGTTCATCAATTCAAGACGAAGAACTACTAAGGAGAGCTTGTGGAACTTCATCAACAAAAGGTACGTGGAGTCTAAAACTCATCTATCACTTGGAAAGTGTATCTCTACTTTATCTCCTATATTGAGACAAAAGTCAAATTACTATAGTTTTCGATTATGCACATTTGAGATTTCGAGCTGAGTTTAACTCGCTTACATTTTTCTCGAAATATGTGTTGGCAAGTTTTTGCTTCAACCAAGTTCATCTTATATTCTTCACGAAAGTCAAAAGATGATCATGTGAAAATCGCCGAGTAACATCTTACATGGTTTGTGTGATACAATCATTTGGTGTAGACTTGGAATGTTTCGTTATGATTATTTCAATAACTTAAAAATTTCTTTGATGCTAATAGTGTGTGAAAACGGCTATTTTCATCCTCTAAGAAAGTTTCAATGATTGAAATAGAGTTTAGAACACTTAACCAACATTGTATTATAGACATGTTATGCACTGTTGCATATATGTGATCCATGTCCGGAAACCATAGTGCATACCCGTATGCGTACCTGTTTGTTTGAGAAGTCCGGAAACCTAAGTATGCGCACCCGTACGCATACTGGCGTAAGGTTCATGTCCGAAAAATTCTGTTGGGTTTGGAGGTATGCGTACCTGTTCGCATACTGGCGAAAACCAAACTTGGTCCGGCTATTCAAGTATGCGTACCCGTTTGCACACTCGAGTGGTTAAAGTTCTAAAATCGGTTGTGACATGAACAAATACTTTTATATAATAAGGAATGCATTCTTTGCAAACTGTGGCTATAATGTTCATGAATTGATTCGAGTGAATCAAAACGATTTTGCTTAAATTGTGTTCTTGTATACTTCTATGAGAATATAGTAACTGAACAACTCTTTAACTAGTTTCATTTGAGTCATTTGAACTAGTTATGGTTAAGATGAATAAGGTTTATATGAGAGTGTTCATAGAGCTAACCTCGGTTAACTATTGTTGAGACAACATGGTGTACACATTTAGGTACGGTTACATAAACCTAAACGAAGGTATGTTTCATTTGTGTATAACAAGCTAAGTTTGATCTAATGGTTGAAAGATATTATTAGCTTGAATCTAATCAGGTTTTCATCTAACGGTGAATATTGAATGCTTTGTTACCAAGGTAATATTGATTGCAAACCCTAATTTGAAAACTATATAAAGGAGAACTTTATCAACTAGGAAACCTAATCCCTACACCTCCTGTGTGATACTAGTTGCGACTAGAGTCGATTCTCCTTTAACCTTAGGTTTTTCGCGAAACCCTGTAGGTTAACAACTTGAAGGCTTCATTGGGATTGTGAAGCCAGACCCAACTATTTTCTCTGTAGTTGCGCGTTCTGATCTTAGTTTTACTATCGTGATTGAGTATTATCTTTGCTAATATTTGCTTGAGATTTATCTCCGATAGGTAAGATTAAAAGTAGTCACAAACATCTTCGTATCATCGTTTGTGATTCCACAATATCTTGTTTCGCTACCATACGATTAAGATTATTGTGAGGTGATTGATAATACTAGGCTGTTCTTCGGGAATATAAATCCGGTTTATCAATTGGTTCCTATGCACCTTGATTTATCAAAAAACGGAAAAAAAAAACTCGTAGGTATTTCTGTGGGAGACAGATTTATCTATTCCAATAGATTTTTCTATGTGAGATATATTTGTTTATCAAGTCTTCGACTTTGGGTCGTAGCAACTCTTGGTTATGGGTGAGATCAGCTAAGGGAATCAAGTGCGTAGAATCCTGCTGGGGTTCGGAGACGTAAGGAGTGCAACTTTACCTTGATTAGTGTGAGATTGATTAGGGCTCAACTACATTCTAGTTCGAAGTTTATCGGTAGTAGGCTAGTGTCTGTAGCGGACTAATACGGTGTGGTGTTCAAAGATGGACTAGGTCCCGGGGTTTTTCTGCATTTGCGGTTTTCCTTGTTAGCAAAATTCTGGTGTTTGTGTTATTTCTTTTCCGCATTATATTTTGTTATATAATTGAAATATCACAGGATGTATGTTGAATCGATCAATTGGTAAATCCAACCTTTGGTTGTTGATTGAAATTGATTTATCCTTGAACATTGGTCTTTGGTACCGTTCAAGTTATTTCTCTTATATTCAATCGGGCTCGCAAATTCCTATTTTCTGATTGCGGATTATATAAGAGATAGAGATATAAACTCTTTGATATAGTTTTCTCTAGATTGAGTCTGACTGTCTAGTTGATTCTCTTGAAAGTATATTTGAGTTTTCTATTCAGATTGTCGAACGAAAATATTGGGTGTGGTTGTTGTACCCCTGCTTTTTCAATTGTATCAGAGCAGGAAAACACGTTAAGACCTCATAAGTATGTGTTTATAGCGATCTGAATATGGACAGAAGTGCTATCTCTATAAACGTACCACCAGTTTCCATGGCTCAAATTACTTATGGTGGAAAATTGCTATGTGTGCCTTTATTCAAGCGCGTGATTTTCAATCATGGGTTTATGTGGTTAATGGATATAATCCTCCGGAAGTTATAGAAGGCAATGTAACAGTTCCAAAGGATATTGGTAGATATGATGCTGTCGATATTCTTGCTACAAAGCAAAATTATGATGGGTTAAACTCTATCATTCATGCCATTACCCCAGAGCTCCAGCATCATGTGACTACTTACACAAAGTCTAAAGATGCTTGGGACATCTTAGAAACCGTATTTAAAGGGAATACCTGTGAAAATGAAGTTAGGCTTCAAAACCTAAATTCCGATTGGGAAAACCTTTGTATGAAAGATGAAGATTCATTTGATGAGTTTAATCACAAAGTGTCTGAAGTTGTTAATGCATCTTTTGCATTGGGTAAGACTATTCCTGAAAAGGACATTGTGATGAAAATTCTCAGATCGCTGCCATCTAGATACGACTCTAAGAAGCATGCCATCGTTGAGGGAAATAACCTTGCAACTCTTTCCAGAATTACTCTGGTTGGGAAGTTAAAGATCTTTGATCATGAGCATACGTCCAAATACGGAAAGGTTGTTGCTTTCAAAGCACAAAAGAACACTAAATTACTTGACAAAAGTAAAAGTGTTTGCATCTCTGAAGATGATCTTTCTGAGGCAGATTCATCAGATGACGATCTTGACAAGTCAGTCTCCTTGATCACAAGAAAGTTTAGGGATCTTCTTTTGAAAAGAAGTAAATGGTTCTCCAGAGATAAACCTTAGGCCATCAGTTAAACCTCATAATCGTGTTCCTCCTAAAAACATGGATATTGATGAAACTGATGACGAGGATATGCCACAGTGTTTTAAGTGTAAAGGTTTTGGTCATTTTGCAAATGAGTGTCGAAATCGTAAAAAATACACTGGGAACAAAGGTCTGGATGCAAATCTTGATGAAATGTCTGACAACTATGATTATAATGAAGACGAAAAGTCAAGTGTTGCACTTCTTTGTGAAAATATTGATTTTGATAATTGTAGCAATACATACATCAATCTTGATACTCTTTCAGAAGAAATCCCAACAGGTCTGTCTGTTTCTACTGGAAACTCTTTTTATGATTTTTCAAGTTCCACTATGTGTCTAGCAGCTTACACATCTCGGGCGTCTGAATCATCCTCCATGTTGACATGCTCTTATTGTTCTCTCAAAGGTCATGAACTTTCAAAGTGTTTCAAGTACAAACAAAAAATAAGATATGTTAACAAACTTCAACGAAGAACGAATCGATTAGCAAACAATTTCAAACTTGTTCAAAAATCATCAGAGGTATGTACTCATCTCTTCTTGGAAGAAGTTAGTTTCCAAAGAAAAGACTAGATCACTAGAGGAAAAATTATGGTCTAAACATTCTGTGAAACAGGGTTCTATGGATTCCTTTCGAAAAGGTTATGATGGACAGACTATTGTTCACCCCATCACAACTTGATTGTGTTGGTTGGTGCATCTTGTCTCATGTGCCTGATAAAAAGAAACAAGATTGTGCACACCTCAGGCTTTAGGAAAAGAGAATTGTTTTAGATTGTTTTGTCTTTCTGTTTTTAGCTTTGCTGTGCTTTGCAAGTTTGGAATTCGTCCAGCTTTCATATCTAAATTGACATTGGAAGGGACTTCCTTGTTTAGTCAATAAAAGAGGGTTATTCTCGACAATTCTGCCCTCTTTAGGGTTGAGAGTTATGCGTACGTGAACTTATGTATTTAAATGTTCCGTAACCCTACATTCCTTTTTCCTCCCCTTGAAACTCTTTTTATCATAAGACTGCTTGTTGAGTTTATCTTGTGATTTCCTCTCACAATTCCGTTCGTATGGATACTCCAAGCATTATGTCTTCTGATGGAAAAGATGTTGACATGATTGTTAAGCCATCAATCATGAAGGAAAAAGATAAATCTCCGTTACCTTCAACTTTGAAATGAAAAAGAAGGAATGTGAGGAAGCCAAGAGTTGTTCCTTCAAATTCTCAGAAGTTTTCTGGTGTTCTTAAAGAGTTGAAGGAAACAAGGAAGGAGATTCAGCAAATAAAGGCTATTATTTTGAGAACTCTTGAAATTCAGAAGGCCCTGGTTCGGCATCAGTTCAAAAGGTTTGTTGGAATTGACTCATTTCTTCATGAACCTTATGTTCCCATGGTTGTTGACGACAAGGAGTTCGAGAACGATAACGAATTTTTCAGAGGTCTCAACATCTAGGAAACTTCTTACAAGAATTTATTCTTGTGTTTTTAAGAAGGATAACTAGGGTTTGGAATATCCATTATTGTGAGTACGCATAGATATTGCCAACGTTTTCATCTTGCAATGTTTTTAGATTTATTTATTTAAATTCTAAAGGTTATTTGGAAGATGATTTTTGCAGTATTAATCTTTGTGGTTTTATATATTGCAAATTGTTATGGGATATGTTGTTTACGTCCGTGAACCTTGACTGTCCCATATTTGTTCAAAAGTTAACTCTCTTATATGTCGATATGAAAGTATTGATAAAAGATAAAATGAACTTTTGACTACAAAAGTTAAGCCTTTTATGTCATTATGCAAATATTGATAGAAGAAAGGACGAGCTTTTGTTTTCAAAGATTAAGTCTATTATATGTCATTGTGCAAATATTGATGAAAAATAGAATGAATCTTTGATTATTCCGCAGTATTGATCTTTCACTGATCCACATCTTTGTGTATGTACTGTGTTGCTCCGTAAGTTCACTTATGTTGAGTATGACCAATTGAATTGATAATTTTCCTTGTGGTTAATTCAATTGAGATTTTTGGATACAAATTCATGTTTCATGTGATTTGTTAATGTCCAAAGAAATCCTTCTTTTCTTGTGAAAGTAAGGTCGCTCTTGTTGTTCTTTCGGGAATGACATTTTATGGGGGAGAGTTCTTAATTGAACTTGTGCTTAATTGCCAAATCTTTGTGGGGAGTGCGGTTGTGGAATATTGTAGAGGTTATCTTCTATCTTTATAAACTCCTTGATGAATGCATTTAGTTTCGACTAGATGATGGCATCTAAACAAGTTGATATGTTATTCTCTTTTGGTCATGAAGTATCTCTATGAAAATTTCATGAGGATCCCACTAGTTTTCGTACCTTTGCCAATTTATATTGACAAAAAGGGGGAGAATTAATGTGTAGTTCACACTAAAATTTTCTGTTTATTATGAAAGTAGAGCCGTACGCCATCCGTCGGCAATAGTATCTTAGTAGGCCGGTACGCCATCCGTCGGCAATATTATATATACTATTTTAATTGGGGAAATTACTCGTGTGCATATCATACTTGATTGTTCAGTCTTAGCAGTATGACTGGGTTACTATGGCCTTGACTTAGGAAGAAATTCTAGGTTCATTACTGGAGATGGTCATTATTTGGGGACTTCGGTCTACGAGTAATGATTTGGCCTTTTGTGAACCTGCTGTACGGGGTCAGATCATAGTAATCAAAACATTATTATATTCTAGATTTATATGGTGGCATCAGAATTTATGAGGTGTACGCATTCCACGACAATATCTTACGGTACCCGGATTCATGCTATCATTTGAGACTGGAATTATTCCTAGCATCTTCTTCTCCATTGAGTGAGACGGGGTTGGGATAACATATGTTTAGATTGTTTAATTCAATTCTCGTAGATCCATCCGGTGGTGGATCTTTCATGGATATTGCCACGATGGACGCAATATCTGGGGAAAGGAGTTGAAGCAATCTTCTGCTTAGTGTTGTGTGTTAAAGGTGTTATCTGCTTTCTTCTATTGTTCTGCTGCTTTTAAGTTTATTACCTTTTAGAACTGTGAGGCATGTTAGTGATTACTTGAAAGTTATATGTTTCCACTGGGTATCCCTTTGGGATGATGTGCTCACTCGTTCACACTTCAGTTTCAGTGATCCGAAGAGATGATGCGCGTGAAGATATACCGTTTTCATAACTTAAGGTTTTAGTGAACTGAAGATTTTTGTTTATCTTTAATGTATGCATTGTTTTGTTAATCTGTAACACAACACATTATTATATTCATATCACTCGAGAGATTTTCACTTATTTAATATCAGAATATATGGGATTGTTTTGGGAATCAGTTTACGTAATTATGATTCTTAAAATCAGTAAACTACGTTTGATGCTTCAATTAGGTTGTGATTATATCAGCTAAGCAGGTTTAGTATTTGGGGCGTCATATCATGCCTAGAAAAATATGTTTAATTACATGAATTTCAGGAAGTAGACATAAGAAACTTGTTTCGTAATTAAGATAAATCAAATTGATTGGTGTTCCGGTTCCTATTGGATATCTATAACAGGACCGATCCCTATTGTAAAAATATAGCAGGACCAATCCCTATGTATTGGGGATCTCTAGAAGGACTGATCCTACATATTGGGGATATCTATTACGACCGATCCCATGGAAAAACCGATTTATGATAACACATATACTTTAGTGTTTGTTTGATTTTTGAAGTGGGTTTGCTAAAGTTCAAGATGTTGACATCGTGAGTAATTTGAACATGTGTAAAAACTTATCTTTTATTTCTCAAAGATATTCCTTGATACTCAATGTGAGATCCCAAACCGAAATGTTTTAAAATATTTTTGTTAAGATTTTAGGATTTATATGTTATATTGTTCCAGCAAGTAAAACATATTTGTGGAAGATATATTAGTAAAATGTACTTGTATACCAACTAATATTGAGTTGTCATCCAAGAGGGGTTTCGCTATTACAGTTGGATATTTGTTGGAATTAGACAAAACCAAAAATAGGTGCTTATTGCATATCTTGAGAATATTTTCGGTTATGGAAATTCCTTGGTGTCCAAACTACATTGGCCTATAAATAGTGAAGTTTGTTCTTCTTACAAACTTATCTGAGCACACACTTCATTTTGTAGTCACTGTTGTAGCCGACTAATAATATTACTTGTAATACTATAATGGAGAGGAGAGTAACCTATTTAATCCAAATCTCTTAAGTATGCTAGTTTAAAGACTATCGTGGAATCAACAAGCGTCCAGATAGTACCGTAGTGGGAAAATAGAATTTGTGTTGTTAATGTAGTTCTCGATTATTGATTTGATTGACTAACAGTTGTTAAACCTTGATTACACCTTGTTTGTTTATTCTGAGAACCTTTTCTTATGATATAAGATCACTCAAACTAGATCAAGGGATTAAAGGTAGTTCAGATATGTTTTTAGATATGACAGTAGACTTGTAATCAAGTTTATTCTGTTTTTAGATATGTTTTTATTCTGTGCATGATCGATCATAAGTTGGAATCAAGTTTATATGTGCGGGTACTTTGAAGACATTGGAAATTTGAAGACAATAAGATTTCTTATTGGTTTTTGATCTTTGTGATTTACTTCGCGCACATATTTGATCGGATGGGATCTGGCTTAACATTGTTTATCTTTTGATAGGCATCTTATTGCTAGCGTAGTAGATTGTCAATCTACCATTTCGTGTTATTCTTCAGTATCCGAATATGATAGTTTGTAGACCTAGATTTGGTTATCTCGATAATTTAGATCTTAGTTGATCTGAGCGAACAAAGAAGTTTATTAGATAAAACAAAAGATTCTTTGTTTAGTTCAACAATAATCTCTGATTTACTTCTTCATATTTATAGAGCTGTTATTGAAAACAGACTAGTCATTTATTGTTTCGGAAGAAGATCCGAAAGATTTGAGTACTTGAATTCTTCATGAGCAGGTGAAGCAATTAAGATAGTGGACTCTATCTTAGGATTCAAGTGCATTGGCCAGATTGGTTATAGGCGTTGGGATACTGAGAAGTCTAGGTAACTAGGGTTAGTTTATTTGGTCTCAACTATTCGAAGTTGATAGCGGTCTTTGTATAACGACTTAATTATGAGAGTATTCAAACCTAGATTAGGTTTGCGGTTTTTATGCATTTGTGGTTTCCTCGTTAACAAATTTTTGTTGTGTGTTGTTACTTTAATTTCTGTATTATAATTATTGTTTAGTTATAGTAAAGTAATTGCGCTTGTACATTAATTGAAACACTTCAGTTGATCCTTATAGTTAGGTTCGGTTTCAGACTTGTACCTTTACCAATTGTATACCTTGTAGTTATTATCTTCTTGACAGTCTCTGTCTATATTAGGTCACACAATGTATCAGTCATATATGCTGATAACGAAAAGATCGTGGTGTACTTGGTTCCCTCGTCATTTAAACTACTTATGCTCATGTTATTAACCATGATATTGTTAATCTCGTGCCTCCTATAATGATGAAAACAAACTGCTTATGTCTTGTGCTACTTCTATTGAAATTCATGATGTTATTTTCTGTGACCCATTGATACGTAATCGATCAAGGGTACCTAGAGTCAGTGCTGCTTTATAGGAAGTTAAGAAGAACACAAAGAAAGATAACAAAATATAACGAAAAGAACACAATTGATTCTTCTAACTTCTTATTCTTCTATTGCTTTCAAAGAAAAACTCTATTACAAACCAAAACTATGGCTGCACTCTCTCTCGTTTTTCTCTCCCTTTCTAGCCTACAAGTCTCCTCCTTTTATATGGGTGTAAACTTGCTGGAAAAGAAATAAAGCTATGAGTTTAAAAAAAAAAAACTCATCTAAACTAGGAATCCTATCTAAAATAGGAAACCTCAAGTCTTGTTGATCAAACAAACTTTTCGACCAACTTCTAGGTTCAGTTATCAAACTTCCACCTCTTCTAGTACCTTCCAGATACTCTCTAGCCGTAATATGGCTCAATTAAACCTAGGCTAATGATTAGCGTCATCTGGCAGCCTTAGCTATCCCGCTGCTTCTGTTATTTGCTTGTGTGAATATAATATTCACACCACTTAAGTTCTGTGCATATGATCTGCACATCTAACTATCTAACCGTTGATATGGCTCTGTGAAGATAATCTTCACGTCACTCTTCTAGCCTTAATAAGGCTCAACTGTTGAGAAGATACTCTTATATCATGGCTCCCCCATTTTAGGAAGTTGGAACTCCTGTGTAAGCTCTAAACTGAAGGTGGGAAAACTCACTCCACCC